>NC_139601.1:4164499-4206999 GCF_946808225.1 Silurus aristotelis | reverse complement strand
CATGCACAGCTGTAAGGTCAAAATAGAACAAAGAGAGGCAGATGTAAGAGGAGGGGAGAGTGCGAAGGCTACACTGTGAGTGATATGGCAGCATGAGAAAAAAAAAAGGGGGATGAGAAGCTGTTGGTAATATAGCGGGAATATATGACTGTAAATAAAGGATATTATGGAAAGGATGGAGTCCTGTTTTCCCACCACACCATTTCCCAGAGTCTATTTCCATTCATTCCATAATTCTTCTTTTTTTATTTTCTTTCTTCTTTTTCTTCTTCTTCTTCTTCTATCAACAAAAGACTTGGACTTGGTTGGAGCTATCATTTTGAATGATCTCACCAGGATAGATGCGCATCCAGGATTTGCTCTTGTAATCATAAAGACCATCCTGAACATCCTGTCACCACATATGTTGAATTTTTAACTCTACACCTGTCAAAAGAGGACGCCTTTGTTTTTGTTCCTCTTAAGGTTTCTTTCTCATGATGTCTTGGGGAGTTTTTCCTCAGCAATCATCTCCCTGGCTCGTTTTTTTTTTTTTAATCCACAACTGGTATTCTGAAGTTCCTCTGTGACCGTTCTTACTGAATATTTTTTATAAGTTTTAGATATTTACTGAATGTGAATTTCACTGATTTTACGATTCCTACTAGTTCTACTATTATTACGACTACTACTGTACAACTGTCCACCCTCCTGGTGGTTCCAGCTTCAGCATTCTCTTACCGATATACCTCATGTCCTTCCTCTGCACATGTCCAAACCATCTCAACCTCGCCCCATCACGTTGTCTCTAAAACGCAGCATATTTGATGACTACTACTACGATTAGTATCGCTACAATTACTACTATTAATATTACTCTTATTACTACTATAAGTGCTATTAATGCTATTATTATGATTAGCACTACTTCTATTATTACTGCTTTCTATAGTACAACAACTACTACTGTTACTATTATTGTACTATTTCTACTATTTTGTATCTACTTCTAGTACTGCTAAAATTACTAGTACAATTACTACCACTAAGATTATTATTGCTACTAATATTAGTATCCCTCATGCTATTACTACTACTTTTAATACTACAATTACTACAACTGCTACTATTACATCTAATTTTACGATTACTGTTACTATTACAACTATTACTATACACCATTACTGCTGCGACTACTACTATTATTACAAATCCTACTACCATCACTACTATTACTACTACTAGCTCTACTTCTATTGTTCCTAAAATTAGTACTCCTAGTAGTACTGTTACCATTACAAGTACTATTTCCACTATTATTTCTACTTTTACTACTACTTCTATTATTACTACATTTATTACAACTATTTTTTCACCAATACTACTTGTACTGCTACTATTTCTTGTACTATTACTATTACCAACACTACTACAATTACTACATCTACTGTTATTATTATTATTACTACAATTATTTCTACTACTATTTTCACTACTATTTCTGCTACTATTGCAGGTGTGACTATAGCTATTATTACTACTGCTACTATTAGAACTAGTGCCAATACTACTACAATGCACAAAGCACATCATATAATTTATATTGAATAGGACACGTTAAAATATTCCGCAAGATGCTCAAAACGCTAGTTTTAACATTTCTAATCAAGGTTTATCTCATTAAAATTGTCTAATAATTAAGTGTTATGGAGTGAAATAGTGTTATTTACTCATTTAAATCGATTTTGTATAGTGTTCTTTGGGTTTTTACTGGGTTGGAAGGGGCGTATCAAAAGGTCGCGAAAATTCAGAGGTTCCACTGTGTATATATATATATATATATATATATATATATATATATATATATATATATATATATATATGTGTGGATATTGTGTAGGCTTGGAGTGTATGTGTGCTAAAAGCTGGCTCATTACTTATTTTATTCCCAGGACAATAAGTTCAACTCCAACACTGCTTTATTTTCATTTTGCCAGTATACAAATCTAGAAGCAATGAAAAATGCTTTACAGGTGCTTGCCAATTTGCTGATAAAACATTAATGTCATTCATTAGCTATATTTTACTGGCTTTAAGACAGTATTTATGGTATGGATGCATATTCAGTGTGTCGTTGCTCAGTTATAATTCAGCTGAATTTTTCACGTTTAGACACTGATCAGCCTTACAATATATGGTTTGCTCCAAGGCCAAAAGAAAGTGAAATAAAAGGTAGAAGGGTCCGTATAGAAGCCACATGATAAAGGAGTCAAAAACAATGTTGCCTCTTTTTGTCTGAAGGCGATTTATTTTACAGAAAATTATTAATAAATACATAAATATTAGATCATCCTGCTCTTGCTCTTTTGTTGTCTCATGAAGGAGTGTACAGAAAAAGCCCAACAAACTGAAACGTATGTGTGTGTGTGTGTGTGTGTGTGTGTGTGTGTGTGTGTGTGTGTGTGTGTGTGTAAGAGAGAAAAACAGATGATGGACTACTTGCAGTGAGTTTATGCCCCCTGGATGTAGCAGATGCACGACAGCACAGAAAGATGGACCAGCCAGCAGCTGCTACACACACACACACACACACACACACACACACACACACACACACACACACACACACACATTCATTATACACCACACAAACACTAGTACCACAGGCTAATTGATGTTAATTGAAGACAGCTAAGCTGCCTGAGTTTGGGGACTGGACGGATTTGTGTAAGTGTGTTGTGGGGTTGTATGATTCACTCACTCTCTCTCTCTCTCTTCTCTCTCTCTCTCTCTCTCTCTCTCTCTCTCTCTCTCTCTCTCTCTCTCTCTCTCTCTCTCTCTCTCTCTCTCTCTCCTTGATTAGCCCTTGATCAGGCTGTAGACCACAATAGAGACATTTCTCTAAGTGTATCTACATACATGTGAGCAGGTTTTCATATCTTGCTTGGGACCAAAAGTGCATCCAAAGATAGAAATATCACACTGGTTTGACCTTGTGGGGACACTGGTCTTTAGAAGCATGTCTAACCTTGCATAGGAGGCAATTTCCACTATATGAAAAAGGAGAGAGCATGGGTCATAATAATGGCAGATTTTAATTGAGACATTTAGTCATAACTGAGATATTATCCCCATTTTCATAAGATAATAATATACTCATATCATTATGTCCAAATTTCATAAGTTGTGTAAATGAAATATTAAGTGATCATGAGATAAGTCATCAGACTGAGATAGTTAGTCATAATGATCAGGAATTAAGTCATGATATCAAGATATGAAGAAGCAATAATGAGATTTTAAACCATGTTTAAAATACAGAGTCGTATTTTTAAGATACTTGTAATTATCTCATCATTTTGAGAGTCAATTATACGCTATGAGTATACGTTGTGAGATACTTTTGCTAGAACTGTTTTATTAGACTTTTTTTAGTTCCAGTTTTTAGGATTTTAGGTCTAAGAAGGCTAGGCTTAGACGGGTACACTGTGTGGCAGCGCAGACTTTAGAGTTCAGTTCGGAAGGTTGAGAATTCAAATACTTGCACCACCAAACTGCTCAGCTGTATAAATGAGATACTTGTAAGTCGCTCTGGATAATGGCATCCGCCTAATGGCGTAAAAGTGACTTGCTTTATACAAATATTTCAATGATATCTGATAATAATATCTTTCAAATCTAGGCCTTTTTTTTTTTTTTATCATCCGTTTGAACATATCTCACTTTATCTAATTTTTCTCAAACCCCAATCACAGCCTTAGTGACATCTTCCATATGACCTGCGCCAAACAAATTGCTCCAGATATAATTGTATTACTTACAAATGCTAATTGATCTCATCTATAATTCCTTAAAATCGAATTAATCACACTATAGGGTTGGACTGTCGTTCTCAACATTACACAAAACCCTTAGTGTTTCATTGAATATTAAATATTGTAATTGTGCATTATACATAATTATGTATGCAAACAGTTTTGAGGATAAAATGAGCTATGAGATATCAAATTTCGCTACACCGATAGCATACACTATTTCACCAAATGTTTGTGGACACCCGACCAGTTGATTCGTATGTGCTCTTTGACCATCTTGTTCCACCTTTAGTCATCATTTGCTGTTGTTATAATCCCCATTATTCTGGCAAGATGTTCCACTAGATTTTGGTGTGTGATTCGTGGAGATTCATTCAGCCACAATAGTGGTATTAACGTGAGGTTCAAAGTCAGCGTTCCAATTAATTCCATAGGCGTTCAGTACGTTTGAGATCAGAGCTCTAAAGCAGGCATCTCAAATCTTCCACTCCAACACCCCATATAACCATATCTTCATGGATCTGGGTTTGTGCACAGGAACATTGTCATGCTGGAACAGTTTTGTACCTCTTTCTTCAAGTCAAGACATCCTATACAAATATGTGCCTCCAACTTTGTGTTTGGGGAAGAACCATTTACTGTATGGGTGGAAAAGTCGGGTGTCCCAATGCTTTTGTCCATATAGATTAGGATGCATTTTTTGATCATTCAAGAATTCCTTTCTTTTACGATAATATAAGATTAGATCCCACAGTGGGGATGTTAAAGAAAAGGAATGTGGAAATAGAGAAATAGTACAAATATATACATAACAGTGTATAAATACAAAAGAAAAAGAGACAAACAATACATTCGTTACACTTTCAAATAAATTGCACATAGGTAATATTGCACAGTTACAAATTTCTGTTACAATGTTGGAAAACTTTACATCCAAGCTAAAACCTTTCTATCCACGCACATGATATACATACTAACAATCTGATTGATCAAAGCAGCAGCTGTTAATAGACGAATGATTTGCCAGATTTCCTAAGATTAGCCGCGTACGGAATTCTCCCGTTCCCCGAGCTGCTTGCCAAACGATGCTGAAGATGCTGATATCGTCCCCCGTACCGTGCTATGAATTATTTCTTCGCTCGGCTTTGAACTTTTCAGACAAAGCAATTAATGCAAATTTCTTGCAGCGCAAGCAGATATGGCAGGAAGATCCGAAGGGAACGGGTTATTTGTCCTTTCCATCTTCTGTCTCATTTAGTGCGAGGAGGAGAAAAGAAAAAAAATAAATACGAGACAAAACAACACAACAGTTTGTTCACTGAAACTAGGGTGTGCGCGCGCGTGAGTTCCCGGACTCACGGTTGTATAAAGCTGTGGGTATTTTCGTGTAGGTTTTTCAGCAGTGTGACAAGCTGCATTGAGTATTTTCCTCAGACAGCTCAGCCTTTGGTTCAATTTTCAATGCATTCTTGTGCTCCTAGGATGTGAACCTTAAAGCCATTGGCACAAAAACCTTCAGCAATGTCCCTATTTTTCCCTATTATTATTATTGTTATTATTATTATTATTATTATTATTATTGGTGGTGTTTTTTAACAGTTTAATGGTTTCATGGTCATTTCTATGGTCTTAGTTTCTGTAGCACTTGTGTGAAGTGGGCTTTTGTGGATTCCTGAATGACTCACAGTTACTGCTCCTTCTGCTAAAGGAAGCAACTTGTAAAAAAAAAGGGGAGAAAATAAGGAAGGGCAGATTTTCGTGTGTGTTGGTGAAAGGGAAAGATCATGGGATGGATGGAGAGGGATATTGAGTAAAGTGTGTATGTTTTTGAGTGTGTTAAGTGGTAGCTTTATGAGAGCCTTTTTTTGGTTTATTGGTATTGATTAGAGCTAATGAGACGCTGTTTCGTGTGTGTGTGTGTGTGTGTGTGTGTGTGTGTGTGTGTGTGTGTGTGTGTGTGTGTGTGTGTGTGTGTGTGGGTGTGTGTGTAAATGTGTGTGTGTGGGGAAGGCTAGCCATAGAGAGCGATGGGAGACTAATGGGCTGAGACAATACAAATAATTTGTGGTTGTTGGAGAACATCAAGATTGATGGCTACTTTGCCTGTGGATTTAAACATCGTTTGTGTTTATTGTGTTTGTTTGTTCGTGTGTGTGTGTGTGTGTGTGTGTGTGTGTGTGTGTGTGTGCATAATAGAGAGAAAAACAGCAGGCTCTCCTCACCAATAGGTACCATTCTGACGTGCGCTTAGCAAATTTGATTAAGTCATAAATAATGAATTATGGACTTGGAGTGTAGATTTTCTATGAGAAAAACTGAAGGCATGCTGGGTTTTTTTTCTTCTTTTTTTTTTTAAGAATGGCATCCCTCCAATAAGGTTCCAGACACTTGTAGAATTGATGCCAAAATCGATTAAGCTGTTCTGGTTAGTGCGGATTTACATGCATGAATCAACTCTCCAAGGACTGCATCAGAGCATAATTACACAGCAGGGCCTGTAACAAAACTCTATCTATCTATCTATCTATCTATCTATCTATCTATCTATCTATCTATCTATCTATCTATCTATCTATCTATCTATCTATCTATCTGTCTGTCTGTCTGTCTGTCTGTCTGTCTGTCTGTCTGTCTGTCTGTCTGTCTGTCTGTCTGTCTGTTAATTGATTAAAATATTTAATCGTGATTTAACTCCTGATTAATTGCACGTTTTTTTAAAACTCTAATTAAAATGGCCATGGACAAATATGGATGCTTGATGCAAATGTTTTTTATTAGTGAATCCAAACTAAACATGGAGCAGACAAAATATTGTTGTGAAGTACGGTGTTTTAATTGACATAAATCATCAGGACACCACACGGTTTTGCACCACATTGCTATGTTTCCACACGGATGGTTTTAATTGCCGGATGTGTTGCATCACGACGGATTTCGCTGCTCGATTTGAGACTTTGCGCATCAGTAAAACACGTTTATTGAATGCAATTTTTATATATATATATCTCTCTCTGAGTCAAGAAAAGACGTCATGAATGAAGGTGTGTTGAAGTTTTGAAATCTGCCACTTTTATTTTTATTTATTAGAATTTTTAATAAAAACTGGTCAAACAAAAAAAGCTCGCTGCTTTTTTTAAATATAATATATATACATTTTATGATATGATACAATACAAGAAAATACAAAACTCTACAACAGTGTGTGGTATAGACATATATAGGAGATAATCAGGGATATTTTATTTTTGTATAAAATATTAATTTTAATTTAAAATTGTATAGTTATAATTATACAGAAATGATACAGAATGTACAGGTTGGAGCTGAACTGCATGATTAGAGGCAGTAATATCAGTAACGCATTAGTATTGGTGAGTCATCTTTGATTTAGTGATGTAGTATAGAGTTCAGTAAGATTAGGGTTGTGGGGAAAAAAGGTGACGTGAACCAGTTGGGCATGTTCTAATATCTCCATCTGGAAGGAAGGAGTTTTAGCAGTTTGTGTCTGTAATGAGAGGAGTTCCTAATGATGTTCTATCTCTTTCTGTAGACATCTACTGTGCTTAATGGAAAAAAAACTGGGTGCCAACGATGCATTGGGCGGTTGTTTTCACAATTCAGGATATTTTGTTATAACTTACCTATAAACCGATAAACGTGACATGCCACTTTTTAATGAATGAAGACACAGTTTGCTGTAGTGTAAAAGGAATAAAAGACTTCTCTTTACAAGATGTACCTGTAACCTCTAACCAGACAGCTCGACTCCGAATGCTAATCCTTATCCACTCACACTCATCTGGCTTCTCATACACAGGCTCGAGTGCAGTACATTAGCCGTGAGCGTCTCCTTTTTTTCATGTGTCAGTGTCACATCAGCTCAGGCCTTTAAACTTGGAACTAAAATGTCACCTTGTCTGCTCCTGACTCAATCTCTTTCTTCACATTCCTCCTCTCCTGGCTCTGCTTCTCTCCTTTCCCATTCTACCGATATGCTCGTCTCCGAGGATGCGCAAGATAAAATCTCTAATAGTATGTGTCTGGTTGTAGACATGAGAGTTTTCCAGATGTTTGTCTGGGGATTGTTAATGTCTACGCAAATGCCACGAATTCTGCTTGCTTATTTACATTTACGGCGTTTGGCAGACGCCCATTTATCTAGAGCGACTTGAGCAGGGGAGAGTTAAGGGCCTTGTTAAAGGGCCCAGCAGTGGCAACTTGGTGGTGGTGGTGGGATTTAAGCTGTGTGACCTTCCGATCCAAAGTCCAATGCCTTAACCACTGAGCTACCACCACCCTCCCATGTTTATCACATAAACATGATTATGTAAATGATTAATGTGACAACAACATGGCGGGACCCGTCACATTAGTTTTGAAGAGACTCACCCGGGGGCGAGCGGCTGCTGCTCTTGATGCTTCTCTTCCCTGCCAGGTGTTGAAGAGGGTTTTTGAAAGGATGTTGTAACCCTGTGTATGTGTGTGGGAAAAATGAGGAAAAAAAAAAGAGAGTACGCTTGATGTGCTAAGGCTTGGAAAAAGGAGACACTTGTGTCAAGGTACGAGACTCGTACGAGCTTTCAACTGCCTGTTCTGGAGGGGCGGGAAAAAAGTGAGGGGGAAAAAAGTGTATACGTGCATCTGCGAGTTGTATTTTTTTTTTATAGTTTCGAACCGAGGCGAGGAAAGTAGAAATAAATGCATGAGATCATTGGGGAGAACGCATCACAGGGTGCTGTGTGTATAACAGCGAAAGAGCGGTTTTTTTTTATATCGCGCCATGACCGCTCGTGGCCTGCAGAAATGAAAGCAACGCGAACATATTTAGCCTTTTGCTCATTTAGAAAGCGACGCCGCCTCCGACACTGGGTCAGTAACTTCTTAATGAATACTGATTCAATTTATCTTTAGCAAGTGCTCTGCCTGATTCGCAGCTTTAATAAATGGTGGTGCAGGAGAAGTTTATTTTTTTTGCGAGAGAAGGCCCCTCGAGTGAAACCCGGATTCGTTGCAAATTATAATGATTTTTTTTTTTTTTATTCTTTCTTTTGTTTTTTTTTTGTTTTTTTTAAAGCCATGTTTCTGTGGAGAGAACATCAGAGCAGATGGTTATAGAGCAGCGACTAATGTATTACAGAGAGATAGGAGGAGACACGGTAGCAACCAGAGAGAAAATGGAGTTTGAAAAACAAAAGGAAAATCGTATAAAAGTGAAGGATGGGGATTTGGAGTGTCGGCGGAGATCTGTACTGAATTCTGCAGAGGAAAATAACATTGTGGGGAGGAAACAATGTAAAATCGGCAAACACATTAAAAAAAATAAATAAAATTTTTTCTTGGTTTTCTTGAATTGTTTCTTGGTTTATATCCAAATGAGTTTTTTTTTTTGAGTGTATTTCCAGTCAGGAGAATTGAAATACACACTTTCCTTTGTACCTGCTTATCACTTCTTTCAAGGCGAACACATTTTACCCGTACGATTGCGTAAAAGCCTTGGTACAGACTGCCGAGTCTTATATAAAGCGCCTCGGCTGGAAAACAGGCGCCTCATGAGTCCGCGTCTGTCTCATTAAAAAAGTTTAGCTGAGTATCGAGATACTGAGGTCGCTAGGTCCCTGTCGCACGGGGTCCCCCCGGGAGCTGACCTCAAGGAAAAATATCCCGGAGAGAATGAAAGATCGGTCCACGGATGAGACTTTGACCTGACTTCGACCTCTCATATTTACAGCTTCTCCTCCAGCAGATGAGGACCGAGCTGGTTATATCGCCTTGAGAGAAAAAGAGAGAAAGAGAGAGAGAGAGAAAGAGAGATACGTATAAGTTGAAGCAACACAGCGGAGAGATGGACTGAGTGGTCAAGTTAAAGAGCTAGAATGCGAAGAAGAAAATGAGAATTATAATGAGACACAGTGGGGTTTTTTTTTCCCCTGATGATTCTTAGGTAGCTCTAGTGGACTATCAAGAGGAATGGCACCTATGTGGGTATTTGCTGGCTTTGTGTGTGTGTGTGTGTGTGTGTGTGTGTGTGTGTGTGTGTGTGTGTGTGTGTGTGTGTGTGTGAGGGAGAGCATGTGTGCAGGGGATCCTAATGCAAAACAATAACGTCGAGGCAAACAAGATAAAGAAAATTGAATTTTAAAGCGTCCGTAGGGAATAGGCCTGTTGTCAGCAGCCCTGGCGCTGTAGCCGAGAGGTTTGTTATGAACAAGCCACAATCGTGATACGGATCTATAAGGATATTATTCTGCCTTCCTGCCATTTCTAGCTGTGTGTATTTTGAAAGCTGGGGTTTTATAGGATTTTTTTTTTTTGCCATTGTTGCTAAGCAAGGAAGAAAAGACATATTTTTTCAATTCTTTTTTTTTTTTTGCAGAGAAGCAATATATTTCCCCAAAAAACCCACTCTTCACTCTCTCTGGCTGGATAAATGCTTAACAGATGGAGGATGACAGGAGATGTTTAATGATGTTTTAGCGCTTGTTGATGCTAACCCGATCCACCAGAAAAGGAAACACACACGCGGCAGGCGGTTGTGCGTCCTCATCGCTCAGCGTAGCAGCTGAACGAAATTAATCAGTCCCCCGGCTCTATCTATCACACACATCGCCGGATGATCTCCGAATAACTTTCAGAAGTCAAGAGGACAGGCAAAGAACTTGGTACAGTGTGCTGGAGATAAAAGCAACTCAGTTTCACAACTAGGTGGACGCACGGATTAAAAAAACGAAACGATGTACTGGAATATACGGGGGTTCACGTGAAGTTGTGAAGCTCCGCCCACTTCACATAGTCGCATAATGTTACAAATCCATGACAGTGTGAATTTCCTTATGATTGACTTTTTGAGGTATTGTGACAAGCTAGATACAGCAGATCAATATAATACATTTGAATGATAAATATACATTTAAAGCTTTTAGAATGAACAAGTTTCGTTTTCTAGTTTAACCAGACAGCATTCACAGAATGGAAATATTCACAAATGGTGACAGATTTTTGATGTATTTATGATTTTATGCCAAAAGTTTTTGCCTAAGAGAATCTCTGCACTGAAAAGGAAGTGTTAACTATTAACGCCAGTTTAAACACTATTGCTATGCTGTTGACCCTCATCCTGTCACAGCGCATGTGCCACATGTGTAGCTCCAAGGTCTATCGTTCTGCTGCCCTCAAATCAAATCATTAGAAAAGTACATTTTGTTTCTGGCACGACCCATACAGCGATATCAGAAAACTTAAAAAGTCCTCCATGAGCAGCCTTTTGTTATCCAGTGTTAAAAATGGGACACGCTGCGTAGACAACGCCAAACGCACCATTTGGGATTGAGCGTATGCGTCAAACTGAAAGCTGTTCTCAGTAATTCTGCAGGGCTGCCACTTCAGTTCTTTGCTCCAAATTAATGACACCTCTTCATGGCAGCCCATGCTGCTGACACTAATTATCCATGGTGTTCCTCAAACAAGACTAGACTTCTTGTCACACAAGGTTAAAATCGGTTCATCCAACGGGAGAAAAACAGTCACAGGGTGATTTGAATGGATGATGGTGGTGTTTACTTTGTTGGCTTTTCTCTAAAGTGGCTTATACAAATATTCGACAGTTCGATGACGATAAGCGAACTTCTCTTATATATGCGTTTTTCTTCTTCTTCTCTGAGAGAAAGAGAAAGAAGAGAGAGCGCTAGCATGGAAAGTCGACAGTCCCACCAACTTATTATGTCCAAATTTGAATGATGAACAGACGAGACCTGTAGGTGTTGTATTAAAGTTCATCAGAGCTGCAGGTGTGTGTGCCCTAGCGTCTACTTTGATCAGTAATTACGGCGCACTTTTGCACAATTAATTGATTACTCCAGTGAGCTGTCAAGTGTTTGCCCTGCTTATCAGTACCTCACCATTTTATACAGTCGAGTGCTAAGAGGTTCTTAATTTACTACAGGGATTTGTGGGCTCTTTAAGAAATAAATGAAAAGAAATCATATTTGTACCCATATTCAGGGATTCTCAGTCAGGCTGTGAACTATGGCAAGAGATCAGCAAAGTTTAGCTTTTTAATAGCAGTTTGATTCACTTTGTTTGCCCTCTGTAATTTCCCTTTAACCTCTAAATAAAGTCTTTTTTTTGGGCACTAAGTAAAGGCCTCATTTAATATCATCAAAAGTGTTCTGGATCCTTAACTTATGCCCTCTAATGATTCCCTTGAAACATCATCTTAATGAACTTTTCTATATCGTTGTTTGGTTCATCATGTTGTGTTGGAGGTAACTAATGGCCCTCATACATTAAGTAAATGAGCTTGGTGCAACTGGAGAAATTACAATTCAAAAAGTGTAATGAGCTTTTGCTCAGAGGCCACCGTGACTCGGCGGGGAGTCCATGTGTCATGACTTAATCACTTCAACAACGATAAACACGCTAATGCATTTACTTTATACACCACCGGTCAAATGTGGACCCATTAGCCGCTTCTGTGTCTGCTTTAAGATTCTACATTCTCAACCGGATGAGCACTGGTTCGCCTCAAGTACAGGGTGCAGTTTTGACATTCAGGAAGGTTGGGCAGTGTAACTGATGATGACTTAACCTTAGGTACAGAATATCTACCCGGGCTTGAAAACTCCTTGAGTTTGACAATTGATATTTAGTTGGATTGGGCTCGTGTTTCTTCCATGCTGTCAGCATTTATTGACTTTCTTTAAGAACCTGACTGTTTGACATAGCTTTCCAGGGAGAGGTTTAGTCTTTCCAAGACTAGCATGTCCAGCTGACGTTGCACCTGATCTCCTATTATTCATTTTGACGGCGGTGAACCCACAAGCTTGTTTCATGTGGGTGGCCCCATTACCAGGCCAGACATGGCTCCATTGGTGGGTCTATCTCTTCATTTTACAGTTGGTGAGCCTACAAACTGGCAAAACATTACCGTTTTGGGCTGAGCCTGACTGGGTTATGTGGGTGGCCCAGTTATATGTGGACACCACTCCAAGTTTCAGGTAGCTTTAATTTCTTTACTTACATTTTTTTTTTAACATTCACAAAGCCTTTTATGTGATTTTTCTAAAATCATTCCTCATATCTGTTATAGCCTCAGGGTCACTGCAACATGATTGTGTCATGATGGTACAATTGGTAAGCTCATTTGGTAAGTACTGTGCTAACTATTAGAAGACATCTTGCCTAAGGGTAAAAGCTGTTTGCTCATATACACTTTGATACTAATTGCTATACAATAAAGGAAAATCCAAGTAATAGCTCAAAATGTTGCAATTCAACTGGTTCTCTATAGAATATTTTACAACCAGAATGTTCCACAGTGCCTTTAACCTAGGGAGGCTTTCATGTGTTTAGTCCATGCTAAGTCTTCTGTACACTCAGAAAAACTGTTGATACCATCTACTGCAGCTCCATCGAGGTAGAACGTTGTAAACCCTATAATCCCCTGTGAACTCCTTAGCCTTGGAATCTTGCTGATGTTGTTTTGCTTGTTGGCAAAATAACGGGTGAATGTTGAAAGGTATCAGCTTTTAAGTATAGCTATAGAATATTTTACCAGACCAATTACAGGCTCCTTTATTTATTGATTATTTTCCATACCTTTGATCTTTGAGATCATTCTGTATCAGAACATGCTTTATCAGATGTGTTCACCATGGGTGAACTAAGTGAAATAACTTTGAGGTTCTTCGTAGTACATTTTCACACCAACAAGCCCCTTCGCACCCACATGGAATGCAATAACACTGGTACATCCTGTGCACAACTCTGCTGTCGGCAGACCTCTTGCTTATTTCAGAAAGCAGTTCATAGCTGGAAACACTCTGTTTCAACCCATTCCCATATCTATCTGTGTAGCTGATCAGGTGCAACGTTCTGCAATTCTTTAAAGCCAAAGGTTCAGGCAGCTCCCATACTGAACTCTTTTAACTATAAGTTATTCATGTGGTGAGACTGTGCTAAGCCTTCCGTAAAAACTCTCCAAAACGGTGGATGCATTCCTACTGCAATTCCACTACTGTAAATAGGTGTAAATCCTCCAATCCCGAGTTATCCCTGTAGGATCCTAGGATCCATGCTGCTGGGGTTTGTACCAAAAAGTACCATCTTCTTAGAATAGACCCACTTAGAGTTTGCAAAACGTTCCAAATCCCAGTTGTTTAAATAATCAAACACTTTGCATGTTTTTTTTTTTTTTTTTTTTTTTTTTTTTTTTATACATACTGGCACTGGGAATCTGGAACTGGTGCCCTAGTGCCCCATTGAAATTCAGATAGTCTTAGCCTAGGGAGATTTTAAGGAAATGGCTGATGACAGCTCATGAGATTTTTCTGAATGTAGGTATAAAATTTATGGCATTTATTTTGGATTGGCTCCATGGATATAATTGGGATCTTTGCAGCACTGACATTCTGAAGCAAGGGATTTGCTTTGTAGAAGGTGCTATCTTTTTGAGCTTCTCAAGACAGCATATAACTAGCCTCCTCTTCAAGGAACTCTTCTGGCATTGCTATCTATGCGACTCGTGGAGCGGTATGTGGGTATACCGTGGCAGAATGAACAGCTTGGCTGAGGTATAAAGCCTGTGGGTTGGGAAAGAACTCTCTTTTGTGGTAAAGCACTGGCAGGAATTTGCTTCTGTGTGTGTGTGTGTGTGTGTGTGTGTGTGTGTGTGTGTGTGTGTGTGTGTGTGTGCAGTGTGCAGTGTGTGTACCATGTCTCAGCCCTTTTTACACCACCACCACCAGTAGAGCCCCCGAACAGCAATTTCCATCTTGCTTTGTTCCTGTGTCACTTGCTTCAGCCTTTAGCAGCTGCTTTTCAAATGGGATTTAAATCAGGACCTTAGCCTTTCTGTTTGTTCTACTGCAGCCACTGTAGCACATCTCTTTCTCTTCCTTCTCCTCCTCCTTCTCCTCTTTCTTTCCAGGAGCTTGGAGCCCTCACGGCATCTAAAAAACAGACAGACATGCATTCGTGAATATAGTTAACTTGCCTCAGCTGCTTAGCATGAAGTAGATGCAGGATGAAGTATGGCCTCCAGAACAAAAAATAAAAACACTAACAGTGTACACTCGATAGCAAAATAAACAACAGTAGGTCTGTCTCTGGATTTAGGTTAGTGTCAAATCTTAACTTGTCATAGCTTTCCTTTTGGCTATACTTGATCCTCGAATCTCATAAGAATGTAAGCATTCCAGAAAGACCCCATCCCTCTTTTAAACAAAAACAGTTGAAAATTGACTCAATGTCAGGTCTTGTTTAAAATGTTTCTTTTTTTGTGATGGATGTTTCCATCCATCGTTTGGCTGCATCTTAGCCAAACCTTAGGCTACACCTTAAGCAGTCTTTACTCGCCTTTCTTAAGCACCTCAATCTAGCTGTCAGGCTATGAAGCCAGATCAAGTTAATTTATTGTTGAGGCTTTTGTGTGTGTGTGTGTGTGTGTGTGTGTGTGTTGGGGGGGTCCCTTTTCTAAAAAAAAACCACCAACGGTTTCCAAACCGATCTGCAAGTATGACATCAGGATAGTTTCGAATGCTCTTAAAAGTGACTGTGGCTGTCGAACCCAATTTAAGCGCGGAGAATGATCTCTCGTGAAGACTTCTCTATCTCTGTCTTTCTCTCTCTAAACGATATCATTTGCCTGACAAGGCGAGGCTTGTACAATAATGACTTTTCAATGAGAGTGACCAAAGGCCTGACCCGGGTCACCAGAATAGATATCGTCCCGGTTCTTTGGCACTCAAATTGAAACGCTTTCCTTCCATAATGTATGTCAATGTGAAATTGAGAATTTGTGTGCCATCTGGTCAAGGTGTCTTAAGTTGGGGTCCTTATGGGGAACCTTGTATTTTATTACTTATTCTAGTGCACATGAACAAAAAAATCTGATATACTATTAATGTCGACAGGCAGGCAATTTTTTTTTATTATAGACACAATAATTTACTGTGGATGCACTTTATTGGTGTACGGACTGTGCTATGAAAATTTTTTCAACACCCTGATCTATCATTGGTAAAACAAGTTGTTTGGGTGGTGAAACACTGATATTGTGTCTGGAGCTGAAATGTGCCCAAATAATACAAACAGATCTTAAAACAAACACACACACACACACACACACACACACACACACACACACACACACACACATACACAAAACCACCATTAAATATAAAATACATGTACTTGTATACCTTTAGAGTGTTCAATATTTATGCATTGACTAGTCAGACAGGTACAGTAGCAGTACGATAACACGAAATCATTGCAGGTATGTGCCTTCATGTGCATTCAGGTAAATAAATACAGGTATCCGCATGACTTTATGCATAAATGTTACAGGTCAAGGCGCTTCACCATGGCTATATTTGGATTTTTACTTGGAATATAGGTGAAGGATAGAGCATTGTTCTCCATTTAGTGAGATAATACACAAAAAAAGTCATGCAGTTTCTGTGTCATGTCATAGACTTGTTAGGAAACTGAATGCTCTTAAAATGTTGCCTGTCGTTGTCTCGTAGCTTTTTCCCCAGGAAGCGAGAGTTCCTGTCATGAAGTTACACAAACTCGCCACACTTTCGAATGTCCTTGACCGGAGTCGAGTGGAAGTGATTGTGTATTAAAAGGCGTTAAGGCTTGCCCTGCCTCTCTTCCCGTCACTGAATGAAAAGGACATACATCCTAATTTGCTGCTCTGCCGTCAGACCAAAGTGGCGCCTAAGAGCTTCTGATTAATGGTGTACTTTCCCCCATTTCAATAATTCATGAATAATTCGACTTTATGAGCTTGAATAAGTGAGAAAACATATTCAGCTTTATTAATATATATGAACTTGGAGGCAGAAGAAAAAGAAAAAAACATATATTGAACGAGTAAGAGCTAGGACTGCTTTATAGCCGTGTTGTTTTTCTTTTCCCTTAAATAACCTCAGTGCTCATAAGTTGACATGTAAGTGTTACCCTGTCATCTTGTAGAAGATTGATTCACCGCTGGACTTGCGAAAGTTCTTTGAGCAGAGTTGCGTGAATACAGATGAAATATGACACGAGGAATCGTTAAAAAAATGCTCCGACGTCTGGGTCTGATATCCCTTTCTTTTCTTTTTCTTTTTTTTTTTCCAAGCCTGACATGGGTTTGATGTGATGAAGGGAACTGAAGAGGGACGAAAGCAGAAATGTTGATCCTCTTTTTTGGACTGATCAACTCAAGGATTAAACTTTTTTGGAGAGAGCTGTTCGAATTCACTGCTTCATCTGTCTCTTGTTCTGAAATTCATCCACAGAAATTAGCATTAAATTAATTTCAGAATTTCACATTTCAGCAAGGGACAATATAATAAAAGATGGATATATTTTAGTAGTCAGTGTGCAGCTTGTAAAGCAGTACAGATTTACTGTCCACTAAAAATAACTACATACTACAGCCATTATTGTTTGAATAACTGACAACAAACGGAAATAACTAAAAACAGCACTGCTTTAATCCTCCTGTGTATGGAATTCACCACAGCTGCTCAGGTTGTTGCTGGGATCCTCTTCCACTCCTCCATAATGACATCACGGAGCTGCTGGATGTTGGACAGATGGTGCTTCTCCACCTTCTGTTGAGCATTTCCAAGTCTGAAGACATACTTGGCCACTCCATCACCTTCACCTTTAGCTTCCTCAACAAGGCAGTTATCATTTTGGCAGTGTGCTTGTGGTCGTTATTATGTTGGAAAACTTCCGTTTAGCCCAGTTTCTGAAGGGTGGGCATTATGTTCTGCTTCAGAATGTCACAGTACATGTCAGAATCCATGTATGTTTTGAGCACTGACAAGCAGACCTTCCGCTTCTGCAACCTCTAAAGCAATGCTGCAGCACTCATGTGTCTGGTTTTTGAAGCAGCTTCTGCACCTGACGCACAACACGAGGACTCACATTAATTGCGAGGCCTGTTGCGAGTGGAACCCGTGATAGAAAACCTCTGTATGACCCTGATCACTGTACTGTAACTCAGTTTCAGGGTGTTACTGATCTTCTTATGGCCATCATTGGGAGCAACATCGAGAGCAACAACTCTAATTCTCAAATCCTCAGAGAGTTCTTTGCCATGAGGTCCATGTTAAACATCCAGCGGTCAGTATGAGAGAATTGTACTCAAAGCAACAAATTTTAACTGCTTTAATACAAGATACACAAATGTGTATGGTCCTGACAAGCAGACAAAAACATGAACATGATGAATAAGACGTGGCTTTGCACGGTCACATGACATACAGCTGTTATCACTTAGTTGGCGTCTATTTTAAAAATAATGACTGTATGTTGTTATTTTTAGAGGAGAATAAATTTGTACTGCAATACAAGCTGACCCTTGAGATGATACTAAAATGGTTGCTGAAATGTGAGGTGTGTACTCACTTTTGTGAGATACTGTACATGCTGAAAATTACTTCAAGGTATTGGTGTCCATAGAAACAGTATTTGTTGGAACAGACATGCAAAAACGCCTACGTGTTTATGCAGAAGCTCCTGGTGGCAGATGTAAATAACAAGGTGGTCATGTGAAATGCAACAAAACAAAATTCTTCTTTCATTTCTAACTATTTTATTTTACCTCGATACACACACAATCTGCACAATGAAACATTTCAGATCCAGAATGCCGAATTTCATGGCAGAATTTGAGTCTAGGTGTACGTTTGCAGAGTGTAGGGTCATACTTCTTTTTTACAGTTCAAGTAAGATTTTCAATTCGATAATACATTTAGAAAGCATCGGAGGGAAGAGAGTACAACTCTGAAATGGACTGAAATATGCTCGCGTCAGTGTAACAGCGGGAACTTAAGTCTTTCCGCAGTTATATTAGGTATCATTTTAATCATTGTCCTCATACAATATTAATGCTCTGTTTATAAGCACCAGCGCCCAGTAATTAAATATAAAAAAAATTGATATATATTGTATAGAATGGCACATTTACCCCCAGCACTCTCGCTCAATTTGTCTCATATTTTTTGCATTTCCAATTTTCTAGTTATAAGATTTATTTCTCCAACCCTGCCAATGATCTACTGCAGATATCCGGCTGCCTGTATATCCCATATTTATATGTACGCGTTTTATTCTCTATGCGCAGGACTGCTGTTTTGACACTCCACAATGTTAGAAAGAAATAAGTACAGACATATAAATTCTTTAAATTCCAATTTTCGTGCTTGCGTGCGAGAGAAAGCGTCTTTAAAGACGCAGAAGGGAAAAAAACTCTGTTGCAGATGATTTAACATCCTGAAGGTAACTCGGTTATCGGTACGTACAGGAAATGAAAAATGAGATTCGCACTAGAGAGAGGGCATAAACAACCTCATCATTTGTGAAAATGATCACCGAGGTTCATTTTATGCAAATGTAAAGCGCATGTAGTATTCTGTATAAAAACGTTTCGACAGCGGGACATGGTAAAGGATCAGGAGACCTGGTTTTGTTTAACAGCAAATACACATTTTTATACATTTCATATTACATTTAACACATTTTTTTGCTTATTTTACTTCCACTATATGGACTCAAGAGTTGGGATATTTCATTTGTAAAGTTTCCAACCGTACAAAGCACAAAGTTGTATAAGATGTCTATGGATGCGGTTGCATAAAATTTTCCCTTCACTTGAACTAGGAGCCCCAAACCTGTTCCATTACAATTACAATGCCTCTGTGCACAAAACGCCAGCTCCATGAAAATATGCTTTACATGGGTTTAAGTGGAAGATCTTCTGCTATCTAGCTCTGAACTCAACCCTATTGAACACTTTTGGGATAAATTGAAACCTAAGCCTCCTCACCCAACATCAGTACCTGACTTTATTAACCCCCTTGTGGCTGAAATCTTCCCAGAAGAGTGATTATAACAATGAATAGCGACTAAATGTTGAATGGAATGTTCAAAAAGCACGTGAATTATCTCAACAGGTGTCCACACACTTTTGGTCATACAGTGCCCACATGTTCAACTTGCATCATTTACAGTTATACAAGATTTATTTATTTTGGATTTTTTTTTTTTTTTTTTTTCACATGCAATTTTCTTAATGATTTATTTTATTTTATATGCGACCATTTTGTGTGGCATTTTCATTTGGTTTATTCTTATCCACATCACTTATTGTTTCCTACATTTGATTCGTTTGCTTTTTTCTCGCAGTTTACATTTTTCTGATTTATTCATAAACGTAGGTTTTTGTCTCCTCGTAATTCGTTTTGCATCACATGTGGGACATGTTTATTTATTTAACACCAATTATTTACATACTTTTACAAAATATGCTCAAAATTACATTAGTTTACCTCACATTACCTTAGATGACCTTACCGTACCCCACGTTCGCTTACATTGTACTTAGTTTACCTTTTACATTTATAGCATCTGGCAGATGCCCTTATACAGAGTGACTTACAATTATCCCATCCATACAACTGAGCAGTTGACGGGTAAACTCAAGGGCCCAGCCGTGGCAGCTAAGTGGTTCTTTTTGATCGGAAGTCCAACATCTTAACCACTGAACTACCACTACTCCATCTTACCTCACATTTTCACCTCACATACTACCATGCCTACTACATTTTACTTCACATTACCTCATAATTACTTCACTTTACCTTAAACAACCTCACCTTAGCCCACCTGACATTATATCACTTTACCTCACTACCCATTACCTAATTTTACCTCAGATTTTCTCATATTACCACACCTAACTTTACATTACCTTACCTCACATTTCCTCACCCTACCTTATCTAACATGATCTTATATTACCTTACTCCACATTACTTCATCTCTCACTACCTCATGTTGCCTCACCTTACCTCACATTACCTCACATTACCTAACGTTACCTTACGTGACTTTATGTAAGCATGATTTTTTTAAGTTCATTGAACCTGTCTCTCTATTAGTGCTCAGAACAAGGCGGTCTGTTAATTAATAAACATTATTTATCCTAAAACCAAATAATTTAGTTCAGCCCACTTTTGCAGAACGTAGTTTTCAGACCCCATTTTTTTGTCCTCAAATTTATGTTTGGGAATGCTGTGTAACATGAGTATATGTATATTGCTGTATACCGGCTGCCTTACACACTGAAACATTAGCATGGTGTGACCTCATACTACTTTGTTAGCAAACTTCTCATTACACCGATTCCGGTCCCGCCACGAAGCTCGGCTCCCAGGGAACCCTGCTCCCAGGAACCCTGCCAAACAATATTTATAAATGTTTGATCAATGCATATTTTCACAGATTATGGATTCCACCATATGGCTTACTTGGTAATAGGCCTCCCATGGTAAATCAGTGGACGTTGTTGCTTGTGCGTGTGTACTGCTGCAGATATTGCCGTGCCCCACCAAGGAATTGGAGGCATCTCAGGAGCTAGGTGGCAGCTGGCCATTAGCTATTGTGTGCCGTGTTGGAGGCAGAATACACAAAGAGTTCATCCAGACAGAAAAAGAGAAATAGAAGGGAAAGGGAAAGGGAGGGAGCGTGTCAGAGTCAGCATATAAGAATGCTCATGGCAAAACAGAGAAACCCGATAGAGAACCCAATAGAGAATAGTTTTCCAATATGGCAGGCGCATGTTTTCTTTTTTCTTTTTTTTTCTTCTTCTCCCTCCACCCCGTCAGTCTCTATCTAACCGGAGCAGATGCAATAAGCATTTATTAAAGCTTTCATAGCCCTCAGTCCTGTGTATTCCCTTTTTTCCTCAACTTTCTTTATCCATTGTGCATTTCCAAATCAACATTTTTAGACAGGTAGTGATCATTTGTTCTTAATGACTTTTTTTTTGTGGGGTAAATGTTTTTTTTTTTTTCACGTGCGTTCCGTTCCCTAAGCTACGAGCACGCTTGATGATCTTTCACACAAGCAGCGTGATCTACAGTCAGCATTGTTCCTTAATCTAAAATAAATAGCACGCGAGGCCATTTGCTTCCCTCGCTCCCTTCATTAAACATACTGCGTGTGCGCCAATACCGAAGAGGGAATTCTTCTCAACTAGTAATGACTTGCATTTATTTTGCTTGATGGATTTCCTTTCCATGTAAATGGCGTAAACAAACAGCTGCCAGAAGAATCCGGAGCCCGACGCCGAGAACATTTATCAGCGCTTTGCATTAATGCTGATTATTCCTTCCTTGGTAAAGCTCCCTGAGGAGCGCCAGCGACGCGTCTCGAGATGCAGCCAATCAACTAACGTTCCGTCATGGCCTTAAGATCTCAATTTTGGGTATTTTCCCTCACATGCCATATCTGGTTCCTAAGAACTTCTTCCATTCTTTTATCTAATAGTACTGCTATAGTAGCTTTGATATACAGCTTCATTTATTAGTATTAAAAAAAAAGAAAATTCTGTTTGATAACCCTTAATGAAAAGCCTGTACCTGCAGTGTAGTACATGTACCTTCAACCTTAGGTCTGTTACTCAATCTGTAATTGGCTGCAGATGTATTCAGATGTTACATGGAGGCTTATGAAGTTAGTGTTGTGTAAGAAGAAAAGGAATGCATGATTTGCAGCTATAATCTGTCAGATTCCATTTTGTTTCTATTCTGTTTCTTTTTTTTTTGCTTTTAATGGCAGTATGAACACTCTGCTCATACCAACCATGAATAGTCATTTAGGTATTGATGCAATCACTGACAAATAGTTGAGCTACTGGCAAACATGAAGTACTTGATGCTTGCAGTTTGTCAGAGTTTGTGCACCTGAACGTTACAGATATTAGGGTTCAGAATGTACAATTAGTGTAAAGTTCTAAAATATAGATCCAGTCCTGGCCTCTTCCCACACTCCACTCGCCTCAAAGTCCTGTTCGATAGAGATCTCTCCGAGTAGCACTCGGTTTTCTCATTGAGAGGTTTCATAAGTTTGTAATTACGTAAAATATTTTCTCTCGTTTATTCACCTTTTCCCCTTTTTGGATTTTTCAGCTTTTAGAGCCATTAAGGATTCTTTTCACGTTACATCCATTCGGACTCCTCACTCAGCACAGCGCTGGGTTTGGACCATGAAACAACAAAAAGAGTGGATTATTATTAACGTTATTATGTAACCACTTAATCCCAATTATTTTACTTTATAACTGTGACTTGACAGATTATGTTAATGCATTGAACAGTCAACTGCATCCGAATATTACACGTGAACATTCAAGTACGAGTGACCAGTCAACTACAATTAAAAAGAGCGTGTCGACTTTTCACTAGTACTTTTCACGTGTAATTGACTTCATTTGTCCATTTTTTGTTTTTTAGATGTAGTGGGCTTGACGTTCTTTTTCCGATTGCAGTGAGCATCATAACTAGCCTTTAAACACCTTTACAGGGAATTACATGTTGTTTTTATTAACTGCCATTGAGAAGTTGCAGTACATTGCTGTTTTCGTTGCAAAAAGCCCCAACAGCCCAAATATAATTCACCACTGGAAATCCAGCTGCTCAGAATCTGCCCTTCTCGGCACGATCTGACGGACAGAGAGGGATGATGGAAATTAACATGCGAGGCATCTGCCGCAGCAGGTTGCATTTAAAAGAGAGCTCTTAATGACCGTTTCTCTGTTGATCACGGCCTAACTCTGTTTAATCTATCAAAGTCCTGTGGAGGCTGGGGGGAGATACAGAACTCAATTCACTTCATTACCTTAGGAGGGTAAAAAATAAAACACTCCCAGCTTCGGCGTGTGTAAAGAGAGAGCCCTGATCAAATGGGATGCGGGATTAAGCATGAAGATGAGGAGAAGGTAAAGGGAGATAGTCGAGAGAATCGGCGCCAAAAGAGAAAGATGAAGTGGAAAAATAGTTTGTGATAATAAGTCCTTCAGAGGTCAACCCTTCCTGAAATATAGATCTTTTCCTTCTCTATGTCTCTTTCTCTCTCTCTCTCTCTTTCTGTCTGGTTTAAGGGAAGGTTTCCTTTTTTTTCGCTGGATAAACATGAGCCAAAAAACCTGCAGGGTTCACGGAGTTTCAGCTAGAGGTCATTTTTTTCCCTTGTGTATGAAACACAAAGCCCAAACAAATCATTCCCCAAAGCTTTACAGGACGGCGCAGTAGGGGTGTTCGAACATCTGTATTTCAGTGCATGTACACGAAGCCCCAATGATTTACACATGCGTGGAACATCCGCCCACCGTACGTTTCACAATATGAGTGCAATTAAACAGGCACAGTTTGCAATGACAGGCGGGAACGGGCCGATTCCATAAAGCCGACGCCAAAACACATCAGAGTGAGTGACACAAACAAGCATAAGGGCGTAATTTTATTTATTTATTATTAATTTTATTTTATTTTCCAAATCCAGCCTTTTTAAAGTTGCCTCATGAAATGCAAATGACGGCAGGGTGCTGGCGCTAATGAAATAATTGAGACAGAGTGAGAAGCTGATGCTTGGCGATGGGAGGGCTAACAGCAAGCGCTCACAAATAGAAGGCCTCTGGAGACTGCGCTGCTTTTCATTTTGCTCTGTTTCACTTCTTGGATCTTTGTGTGTGTTTTGAAATAATTACACCGTTTGTCAGCGCTTCTTTTCATTCCAAATTAAGCATGCCATTTATAGGCATTTATAGCCATTTATCCTCCTGATTTCCACCAAAACACGGTTCAAATTCTCTATTCTGATTGCTGTTGATGAATATTGAGTGCAGCTCTAAAAGTGCTTAATAAAAAGATCCGATCTTATCGTTTCTATAGTAATGGCTCACTGGGGAAGTTTTATGGTGGACATTCGATACACATGGATGATTAAAGATAATGTGTTGACACTGCTAGGAGATGCTAATTTATCATTAATGCCGGGTCTTGTTTTAAGGCTCAAGGGAAAACTCTAAATTTGGAATATTCTAAATATCTTCAGAACGGAGGGTTTTGCATTTGAAGGCTTTTTCAGTAACAGTTGTCTGGTGATGAAGCAATCGTTTACAGCTGCCGTAGCGTAATCAATAGAAAGAACTTGTGTTTTTTTGGATGTTGCCTGGCGATAAACCATGAAAAGAAAAACAGAATGCAGATGCTCAAAAGATGATGTTGGGAATAGTGCACAAGTTTTGGGAATCCTGACTTTTATACAGTAGCCATCTGTGTTTCTTTCTCCAATTTGTTCCCACAAAATACGGTGTCTATAGATGAAGTTACTTTAAATTTTTCTTTCACTTGAACCAGGAGACCTAAACCTGTTCCAGCAAGACAATGTTCCTGTGCACAAATCCAGCTGCATGAACATTTACATGGGTTGGAGTGGTAAGTGGCCTGTTAAAGAGCTCTGACCTCAACCCTGTTGAACACCTACCTGGGTTTAGCAACACCCATGTGGCTGAATGAAGCATTTACATATAGTGTGACTTTCATACAACGCAGCATGGGGTTAAGGGCCTTGCTCAGGAGCCCAGGATTGGCAGCTCGGTGTGGCTGGGATTTGAACTCATGACCGTTGGATCCAACGTTAAATTCCTTATCCAATAAGCTACAACTGGGGACTTAATGTGGGATGGGACGTTCAAAAATCACATCCCAATCTTATGCCCAGGTGTCCATGAAATGCTATTAGTACAATGTAGCTAGAGAAGTAGAAATGTATTTATTTCTGTCATTAAATATTTAGAGTGATTACGCCACATACATTATTTGTATATTATATTCACAAAACCCAGCATAAATAAATAGCATTATATATGTATGCATTCATTTATTTATATATCCAGACACCACAGTGTTACAGAAAGTGATAATTAGTTTCAAAAGAAGACGATGAAAATTCATCACAGCACATAACACAACAACAGTGTGCGTTCAATGTGTCTACCAATCTAGAATGACCTCTGTGTGTGTGTGTGTGTGTGTGTGTGTGTGTGTGTGTGTGTGTGTGTGAAGGAGAGAGAAAGAGAGAGAGAGACTATTCCCAAACCTGTTCCTCACCTACTTTATTGCGTGCCTTTTTACACCTACCTTTTTTCCCTTTTCCCATCCAAAACATTGCACATGCACCCCCTCAGTACATCCATCAGCATTCATATTCACACGTTTGCATATTCAGGTTTTTTTGCACCTCTAGGAAAATATATACGAAATTTCTATTTGGAGACGGATGATAATTTACCCTCTGCTGCTCATATTATTATGTATAAGCTTCAAACTCACAACAAAATATGAATGTAATGAAGGAAAAAAGAAAAGAAAAAACCCAGTCCCTGTATTACACCGGTGTTTGTGCATATGCTTTTGTTTTGGGCCACTTAAGGTAAAGTTTGCTTAAAGAGGAATTTGTAGTGTGTGTGTGTGTGTGTGTATTTTTTTCTTTCTTTTTTTTTTTATCTCACTCATTGTTCTGCTGAGAGAAAAACGATTCGTTCCAACGATCCAAATATTTACTGCATGACATGATTATGGATTTGTTGCCCAATAATTCAGGGACAGGAGCACATGTGTCTAAGCCCAATTTACAAACAATATTGCTTATTTGTATTGATATGATGGCAACCGGTTACGAGAAACGGATTTGATCTCATTTCAGCATTTTCATTTGCAGATCCAGTTATTTCCCTTTAGCCTACTTACTGCAGTAGGAGGACATGGTGGATTGTTTTCAGTATGTCTATCAGCTGTATGCGTTCAAACTGCAATACTGACATTAACAAGCCTAAAATAAAAAAGCCAAATGGGTACCAAGCATGACATGTGGCTGTGTAACACCACCCATTTGTTATATATTTGTCTGTAACAGTGTCCAATCAGAATGAATCGATCAACGACGATTCTTATGTCGACGTGGTCTTATGTCGCACTATAAGAACGAGGTTCAACGACGGCCTTATTTTCTATCTTGCAATGAAATCTGACCATCTCGCATTGTGTTTGCTGCTATTACCTACATCTACTGACCAGCTAATAAAAATGCGACGTGAAATGACATATTGATTGACGTGACATGGTGCTTTAATACCGTGGGGGTGAAAAGAGTTTAATACCGGTATGTGGGATTTCAAAATGGAGTCGTGGCAGCAGAGGTCTTGCTTATATGACATGACATGTACCTTTGCAAAATTGCCATCCCATGTTGGCCTCCTCCTGTTTTTTTCAATCCACATAAAATCCACATTGATTCAATTGAGTTGTAGATTGCAATTCGATAAGAGTTTATTCGATCCATGTCTCACAGAATGATTTGTAATGGTAGTATACGATTGCTGATCATATATTATACAATTGTAGAAAGCAGTAAAAAGAGAAACTAAACGGTACTAAGTGCGATCCTAACCAAGCTCATGAAGCCAATGCAGAAAATGTCATAGAATTTGCAATAAAATCCTCAGCATCATGTTCAATATTAGTGTTTCTTAGAATTTATTTTTTACCATGTTCCACTTCACTGGACGGTTAATGAACTAAACATCTATTTTTGCATCGTAAACTTTGCGGCCCCTCTTTACCGGGCATTAAATCAGTGGAACTCTTGGAGAACTCGGCTTTAACAGTTGCTTAATGCCTGTTTTTGCAAACACCTGGTGTGGTTGATCCCATCTCCTCGAGCCTATTTAAACAGGAGTGTGTCATTATGTGTTGCGGGGTTCACATGCCGAGCTAGCGAGGAACAGGCGACGGAAAGCTTCACCATGCTGTGACACCAGCTGTGTGTGATGTCTGGATACTCAGCCAACACACCTCTCTCCATCTGGAGTGGAGCTGCAGAGGCAGTTTCGGCACCTTTCGTATGTTAAAGAGCTGTCGTAGAAACATTCGTAGACACGTCGCGTACGCTGTCCGTGAAGACTTTTGAAGCTCAAGTGCCATCTGCACTGTGGAAGGGAGGGGGGGGGATTGAAAAATATACACTTACACGACATTCGACTGGACAGAGAGTTGGATTTTTTTTTTTTATACTAACAATACATGCACATGGAATTGATGGGCACGATGGTGTATTTTGTGTGAATCATAAATCGCTACAGTTTTTGGAAAAGTATCAAACTGTTAATCTGCTTAATGATGGTCCACATGCAGTACCTCCACCTTGTTCTAGATTATTTTCTTATAATTTGTCATGTTTTCTTTTTGTACAACCCCAAATCCAAAAAAGTTGGGACACCGTGTAAAATGAAAATACTGTAAAAACAGAATTGAATGCGTGTCAAATGTTTAAACTGAGGATATGTACCATTTTAAGGAACAAATAAGGTCATTTTGAATTTGATGGCTGCAACACGTCCCCGAAAAGGTGGGACGGGGCAACCAAATTCTGCAAAACCTGAGTGTTATAAAAATTAAACAGTCGGAGAAACATTTCGCGACTAATTAGATTAATTGACAAAAGGGTCAGTAAGATAATTGGGTATAATTAGTGTATCTTGGAGAGGCAGCGACTCTTCTGTGACCAATCTGTTAAAGAATGAGTCTACATATTGGGAAACAATTTTAGAATAATGTTCTTCAACCTAAAATTGAATATCTCATTATTCATAGTACATCATATCATCAAAAGTTTCACTCTGGTGAAATCTCTGTGCGCAAGAGACAAGGGCGCAAAGCGATATTGCTTGGTCGTGATCTTCAGGCACTGCATTTAAAACAGTCCTGATTCTTTAATGGAAATCACTGCATGGGCTCATTAACACCTCCACAAATTGTTGTCTGTGAACACAGTTTGCCATGTTATCCACAAATGCACGTTTTAACTTTATCATGAAAAATACAACAAAGGACACATACTGTCTCCAACAACATTCCTCTCCCAAAACTTCAGCAACTGGTCTCCTTAGTTCCCAGATGTACAGTATATGGACAGAAGACGTGATGCTACACAGTGGTAAACATGGCCTTGTCCCAATTTTTTTTCTTTTTTAGAACTGTTGTACATATAAATCTTGGCATGCAGGCTGCAAGGGCGTTAGTAAAGTCAGGTACTGATGTAGGTGAGGTGAGGAGGCCTGGGGTGCAGTCAGCGTTCCAGTTTATCTTAAAGGTGTTCAATAGGGTTGAGGTTAGAGCTCTATAGAAGGTCTCCCACTCCAAACCATCGTAAAGCTTATCTTCATGGAGCTGGATTTTATGCACAGGGGAATTGTCATGTTGGAACACATCCTATACAATTATGTACCTCCAACAAACTTCACCACATGAAGTTGTAAAATGTTCCTTGTAGAAACGTCTACCACAGAAACTAAAAATCTCAGCTTCCAGCCAATCAAAATGGAGCATTCAGTAACGCTAAATTAAAACATAGTACAGCTTGTCCTGTTCATCTGTCAGCAGAACCTCACTGTATTTAATTGTGCAAGTTATGTTTTGATGCAGGAAGCAGACAGATGGACAGTCCTCAAAGATTTCCACTTGTAAGCGTTCAGTCCTTTTTAGAACCATCAAAGACACCTGGCTTCGGGGGAGTCGATGGAGGAGAGCACCCGGGTTGACTGTGATGTTTGGACAGTATTCATACCCTCGGCAGAACATGCATTAATGAGCTCTCTAATTGATTTAATGAAGTCATTCATTATTCTGTGTTTTCTTTGCAGTGGAGGGGGGGGGGGGGTTGGGTTCAGAGGAGGGAGTTAGGGGTTCGTAATAGTGTGCAGATGATTTGGAATTCGTCTCGGTACGCCTCATATCGTTGCGGCAAGAACGAGGAGAGCTTAACGACCACGAGATCATTAGCAGTGGAGATGAAGCATTAAAGCAGGCTTTTAAAACATCCCAACACATTATGGGATGGAAAAAAAAAATGTCAATGAATGCACTAAAGAAGACAAAGTGTTGTTTTCAGACGATGCACCTTTTGCTTTTAACGCAGCACACAATTTTGTACCATTTGCACCGTTTCCTTCAGAGGCTCGACTACCTATTTCTTTATAAACACACTGTGAAATGAGAAAAGGGTGTGTGTGGGGTGCGTGTGTATGTGTGTGATCACTTGCTTGCACGGTTGGTTGACTGCATGGCATTTATCTGGTCGGGCAAAATAATTTTGTGTAATGACAGTGGGAGACAAAATGTTCCAAAGGTTTGATGGAAAGACACATTGCTTTCAGGCATCAGTTCTTCTGGAAAGAAATAGACACATTTCAAGGATGTACGTATTTTATGTGATTTTTCTTTCAGTTGTTTTTTTTTTTTTTTTTTTTTTTTATGCTTAAAAAAAAAATCTGTTAGAGATAATTGCAAAAATTTTAACTTTATTTTTGGTGGCTAGAATGGCATTTTTTGTGTGTATATTTGAGTGTGTGTGTGTGTGTGTGTGTGTGTGTGTGTGTGTGTGTGTGCACGTGTGTGTGTGTGCACGTGTGTGTGTGTGCACGTGTGCGTATTCCTAAAAGGAACCGGTTCGAACTTGAGTAAAAATCTCGGAAAAACAAAAAGATGACTCAGGCATGGCCTCATTGGATTTGCTCCCAATGAACTTTCTCCATCTTGAAAAAGAAATGTCCACACATTTTTTTATACATGTCTTTTTCCCCCTTTCTCTCCACTGATAAAATTAATTAGACAGTCTTTCATCACCAGGTTATTGAGTTCCACAGGAAATGATGAGGATTGTTTTAGAGAGTTTTTTTTTTTTCTTTCTTGCCAGAATTTTCTTTGTCTTTTCAAATATATATATATATAATTTTTTTTCCTTTAGACCTTCAAATCATTTAAGACAATGGAGATTCAAAACCTAGCTTTAATTGATTTAAATGTATTGTGTCTGAAAGCGCTGTGAGACAAATGATTCTAACCGGGGCTGTAGATTTCATATTCAAATACGGAAATATTTAGCATACATTGTCTAAAAAGAAGATCTATTCTTGTGAATAAAGTTGAATATTTCTCCCTTTTACAGAGACGGAGGTAAATAAAGGAAGTCGAATGACAAACTGTTTGATGCCGGTTTTTTTTTTTTATCAAGGAATTGATCAAAATGTGCCATGAAACAATCAGATTGTTGTTTGGAATGCTGGCATAATGTGTTTCTGACGATTTGACTTCACTAAACGGTTGTATTTCTTTGTATAGCATTACATCGTACTGGTTTATTTATAGAGTTTTGACAAGACGCTGCACGATCAGCAAGTCGAAATGGAAAAATCGAAATTTGAAACCGATCCGAAATGATGGTAAATGGGGGGAATAAACTGGATCATGATCGACAGAACAAAACATTATATTTCCAAAGGTTTACGGACACCACTCTTCTGGGAAGATGTTCCACTAGATTTTAAAGTGTGCTTGTGGATATTTGGTTTATCAGCTACAAGGGTGTTAGTTAAGTTCTGTTAGTTAAGGTACTGATGTAGGTGAGGTGAGAAGGCCTGGGGTGCAGCGTTCACATTTATCCAAAAGGTTATTAGTAGGGTTGAGGTCAGAGCTCTATAGCAGACCACTCAAGACCATGTTCTTCACCAAACCATTGTAACCACATCTCCATGGAGTCGGCTTTGTGCACAGGAGCACTGCCATGCTGGAACAGGTTTGGGTTTCCACGTTCAAGTAAACGCAACATTTTATTATAGCGCATCCCAAGACATCCTATACAATAGTTTGCCTCCAGCTTTCTGGTGACAGTTTGGAGAAGAACCAGATAGCAGGAAAGATCAGGTGTCCCAATACTTTTGTCCATATAGTGTATCTTAAAGCCACTTTCAGCGTTTTTTATAAAAAAAAAACACCCTAGAAATAAAACTGAATTAAAACTCTTGACCTATCTGCATCATTTTGCACATAAATAATCACTGCTGCTTCCTGATTGGTTGATTAGATCACTGCATTAACGAGCATGGGTGCATTTAGTCTAATGAAATACGCTGTAAAGTAATTTGTTTCATAACCGAACCAATGTGAGAGATCACGCTGGGACGAATGTCATGGCGATGACAACAAAGGAAAAATGAGGGAAACATCGAGCTACACACACTTGGTAATGGAGACAGGAACAAAGAAACTCAATTTAAATATATAAACTTGTGTTGTGATTTTTTTTCAAAAAAAATTATAGATATAATTTTTTCCGGCTTGCCGTCTCTTTCTGCCTGTCTCTCGTTCTTGCCATTTTAATTAAGTGCATTTTGCGCAGACATTTAGTCCAATTCGCCCTCTACCGCTCGATCCAGACAGTTCCTTTTGTCTCGCTATAAAAGTGCTCTGATTGCATTTCGGATTTTCGCTCTGCCGCTGAAAGATAGTTAGCCCCAGGTGAGCCTCTCTCTCTCTCCTGATTTTTCATAAAACCTGATTTTCTTTCGCCCACTCCGCCGTTATGAGGACTATTTGTCTTTTGTAGCCTATAGCTGAAATATTTCCATAGCGTGAATATTATATTTTTTTGGAGGGGGTGGGGGTGGTGGGGGGTGGATGTCATCGCTATCCATCACTGTACAATCAGGCTGCCGACTACAAACTACAGACAACAGAGAGAAAACACGAGAAAACACTGTACGCTGGATAAATCAAGTCAAACGCCTTTATTGCACATGGGAGTTTTTACTTCAGAAAACAAAAGTCTGTCTGTCTGTCTGTCTGTCTGTCTGTCTGTCTGTCTGTCTGTCTGTCTGTCCATCTACATACACAGATACATACATACATACATACATACATACATACATACATACATATATATTTATATATAAAAACCCTGCAAATCTGTATTTGATGACTCCTTAGAATTCAAGTGCTAAAACTTAAGTGTTGCACTTCAGCAGTTTGTTTTATCAGTGTGTCAGATTCAGGATCTGGTGCCGGATCAGCCACTCGTCTATGCCCCCAGGCTAGCAGGATGTGCCTCGCTGTATGTGCGAGACATAGTGGCTCTTAGGATAATGCCCTGAGTGTGTGTGTGTGTGTGTGTGTGTGTGTGTGTGTGGGGGGGGGGGGGGGGGGGGGGGGGCTTTGCTAAGGCTCAGCTTGGTTTTGTCTCTTCCATACTTCAGCAGCGTCTCAATTCGCTACCTGCTTCCTGGAGCTTACACACACACTGTTCGGCGGATTTCGGTGCTTGATTTGAGACTTGGCGCCTCAGTAAAACGAATGTTTGGTGATAAAACATTTTTTTTTGGTGGCGCTTATTTATTATTCATATCCGAGTAAAGAAAGGAGGTCGTGCATAAACCTGTGTTGCGTTGATGGTTTTAATTTCAGCTCTTTTATATTTACTTATTTATATTTTTAACAGAAAATAGTTTAACAGAAATGCGCGCTGCATTAATGCCGATAATTAATAAAATGAATGCATTAATTTTTACATACGCATATATATATTGTGTGTGTGTGTAAGTAGTTCATGTTTTTCCACTTTTGATTTCCATGCTTCTACCCCCCAGAAAGTGTGTTTGTCCCATCCTGAGCATCCTCTTGAAACTAATAGCTTCAGTCAGCATTCCGTCACAGGCTTGTTGTTCTCTATCTTACGCGTTCACTCTTAATTTTAGTATTAAGACATGCTGCAACACACACCGATGTCCATCTAGTGTCTTCTTCGAGGCAAGCAGGGAGCCAGTTTAAAGCGTTTTTTGAAACCCAGCCAGCATGAGACGATCGCCCACACGACAGTGAAGCAGTTCAGGACTGTCCTAGCAATGCAGTAATTAGAAGTGCCGTCCTCGGCCACAGGCAGGGGGGTACGGTGTCGCTTAAATAAGGTTAACACGCCACTTTGTGTATATGTTCATACCTCAACCCGAAGGCGCTCTTTAACATTAGCAAATCCAGCAATGGAAAAAGCCAATCAATGGAATTAAATCTCCATTGCCTTCCAACCTAAATAAACTCGTCCTGACTAATACTTCACACTATTGAGCAGAAGAGCTCCAGATGCCTGGCGTTTGTTAAAAAAAAAAAAAAAAAAAAAAAAAAATGAGACAGGATCGACTAGCCCTGCAGCTAAACATGCTTTAATTCTGCTTTGCTAATGAACTTGGTAATTAAATCAAATTAAGGCCCCATTAGTTGAGCGATTTTTCACACCGATAATGTGCATCCTTTTGCAAAAAAAAAAAAAAATTGGCATTTGATAAGCCTAAGTGGAGACAAATGAGAACAATTAAAAGCTTCCTCATTTCTCCGTCCTGACAATAAGCAATGCGAGATGACAAGAAGTTAGTTCAGTTGGTCAGAGGTGACCTGATGTTGGAAACGCTCCAAAGTTTAGTGATAAAGCAAGTAAGCAAGATGCCCATCATGCTCATTTTGTGAGTTGTTGAATTTGTGCCATTTCCATCTTCCATGCCGTCTCTGGACTTTGGAACAGATTGCTCTAATGTTCCACAGATCATTTTATGAATTGAGCCAGAAAATTAACAAAAAATTACATCTTGCTCCTTAGAACCCATTTGGCCTGGCTGATAGATTAAAAAAAAAAAAAAAAACGTTTGAAGGAAAAGGGAGGGGCTACTGATTAATTCATGAATTCATATGAAATGGGTAATTTTAATCAAGTCCACTGATTTCAAAGTCAAAGTATTTTAAGACAATCGTAACACTGGTATCATCGATGTCAGACGTGTCAGACAAGGACATTAATTATGCATGTGAAGTCCTATTTATCTTGACTTAAAGAGCCCTCACGCACCACAGTAAGACCAGTCTGAGAAACGACTCGCTGTCTGTCAACGTCCTCAGCACCACTCTTGGGCTTTTGTTTGTTCGTTTTTGTGGGCAAAAAAAAAAAAAAAAAGAAAGAGAATCCACTTTCCTCTAGGCGATTTGACTTTTAAATTTAATTTAGCATCATGCCCTAATTTAGCAGCGTGCACAATTACACAGCAAATGAAAATAATAATGAATAAATAAATAAATACATAATAAATAAACACATAATAAATAAATCAATAAAATGCATCCATACATGGACTGTCTCTCATAAATAAAAGGTGTCAAAGAGGAAGTGATTTACAAAAATTTTTTGATAAATAATACAATAAAATAAAACAAATGCTTGTTTTCTTATGCAGCAAAAAAAATTGTTTTTTTGATTGCTTTCCTTTTTTCAGCTTTTTTCTAACTTCTTTTCCTGAACTTTCTCTACATCCTTGAATTTTTTTCTAAGTAGACATCAAGTGTTTATATTCATCTGTCATCTTCAATGTGGATGTCTGAAAAAGCTTTAAAAAAAAGTTTACAGGAGAAAGAAGCAGAGAAATAAACCTGATTCAACTTGCATTAATTTAGAAGGTTATCAGTTCTGAAGTGTGAGAAATAAAAAAAAGTGTAAAAAAAATTAAGCTCAAGGCTGATGACCTCATGTGTAAGATCGTCATCGAATGTCTGTACCTTAAATTTTTTTTTTCCCCCTAAATTCACGATGTTTTGGACAATACACAGAGCGTTGCATTCCCAGGCTCGAACGTGTTGATTTTTCATAAAGCCGTTTCAATCGGAAAAATTCTTTGAATGCCACAGAATCTTATTAATTTGCTGGAAAAAATTTTTTTCATTCTCCGTCTTTACCGCTCTTAAGATTCCTTTCACGAAAGTAAGGAGACAATTTTTTAGAGCTATCATTATTTTGGAAAGGAGTCAGAATGTGATGATCCTGAGAACAGGGTCGTTCTCTAAACTGTTCATAGTTTCAGTTTTTGTAAGAATTTCAAATGACTGTCCTTGTCGGAGATGCCCCCCTCCCCCCTATAGCTGTGGGTATGGCATGCTAGCCTGGGGCGCTAGCGCACTTAGGCATTGAAGTGGATTCCTGTAGCTTCTACACCCTTATCTTGTCAATAGGCCGCAAGTTCACGTGGTGCCTCGTTCACAGCTGTCTCCAGTTGGTAATTCATGTATGTATTTATTTGCGTTTAGATTTACAGCAATTGGCAGACGCCTTGTCCGGAGCAGTTGAGGGTTATGGGGCTTCCTCGATGGTCCAACACTGTCAGATTGATAGTGCTGGAATTTAAACCACTGATCAACCCATGACTTTCCAAAATCTTAACCACTCAGCCTTTAGTGTGTATATACACCTTGTTGTTTCTGTTTTCCAAACTGCCAAGTATTTCACTCAGTCGAACACAGAGCCAGTTAAGTTTTGCCTCCTTGTTTTTCTCTTCGCCCCAGTCTCATTCACGTAGTCTGCTAATCACCTGACTTATTCCTGTTTCACGTTTTTGCCCTTGCATTTCATTTTGGATCGTTTGCTTTCTTGTTTAAATAAATCCATCGTTCCATCTGACGCCCTTGCATCCCCTCGGCCTCGCACTATTTGGCGTTCCTACTTATAAAAACCTGACCTCCATTAATTTGTTACAGATTGCTATGATAGTACAGAGCTAATAAAAGCACCAGGAGTCGTGCGATGTATTTTGAAACATACTGAAAGTGAAAGATTTGTACTTAGCGATGAAATAGTATCATTAGTAATATTTCCTGTGAGAAAAATTTTTCAGTGTATTATTTATTTATTATTTAAGTAGAATTTTTTTTTCCCAATCTCACTCTTCATTAGCTATTTTGAATTGTTGAATTGTAGAATTTTTTTTCCCCATTTTTCTTTCCAATTCGATGTATAACTACAGTTTGAAGTTCAAGCTGATTGTTAGGAATCCTCACTACGTGTGCTGGAAGGTTCAGTGAGCTTGCTGGGAGAAAAGACAACGCAGAACAGACAGGTGGTACAGTATGAGTCTTTCTCTCGCTCTCTTTTTAATACACTATGAAAGGATGTTGGCAGCTTCTGATTGGTGTCAGCATTCATTAGTCCGAACTTCATACTACAACAAAATTACACAGAAACTTTGTGTGTCAGCAAAAGTATAAAATCTGCAAAGCGAATGTCCATGTTAAGGACTGGATCTGTGATTATGCCATTCTTGGCAAAAAAAAATAATCTAAATCAAACATATAGCTTTTTTTTCAATCAACAACACAAAAACATGGTCTGATAGACATATGGTACTCGTTTGTGTCCCTTACTCTGTATTAACACACTTGACTGGCTCACCGTTCCTTATTTAATTATGTGAGCTCCCATTTCCTGCCAAACCAAACCATGGAACATCACATTAGAGGTTTGGCTTTGCTCGGGGAGCTTTCTAATAAATGTATGATCCGCCCAATGCTGTAGCTATACAAAGAATTCTGAGCCACATACCTGATTCAGATCGCTCTGAAGTTCTCTCCTTTGCCTCTGCTGAGAATTGAATATCAAAACATTTTCCCCTCGCATTTCAGAACTCTGCAGCACTTTCTATACCGAACGTACCCCAGCTCAACCCAAGTCTCCATTTCCAAACCCATGTTGTGAGCTTTAGACTGAATTACACATTAGTCGGGTTCCTTTTTCCAGAAAGATCGAAGGCCCTCGCGTATTTATAATTCATGGACTTATTTTATGTTCTGAATTTGTTCTTTTTAGTCACTGACAGCACAAGTTTCTTCCCAGAGGAGGTCGGGTTACTCAATACCCTGCTGCCTACCAATGTTTACCTGGCCTAGTCAAACATCTAACCCGGAATGACTCTACTTATTGCTCCTCAATACGCAATAGTTCCGAGTTTATAGCCCAATGTCAGGTGTCCTTATTGTGTCCATTGTTCTATGCTGCGTATTGTCCTGCACTCTGTTTGTGTATTGCACTTTATATAGTAGCGCAGTGGTCCCCGGTAAGCAACAATTTTTTTTCAGTGTACACAATGACTTATTGGATTCTCCAAGTGCTTTCTCCTCAAATTGTCTCTCCTGAGATTCTACGGAGCAGGTCGATGTCGAAAAGCAAGAACCGAGTACCGAAGTAGCACTCGACCGCAAAATGGGAACGTTGTGATGTAGTAGGTCGTCATCCAGGTTGTGTTTTTGTTCTTGTAGATTTTCCCTGTGAACACTTGTATTTCCACATGGGGGTCCTCCATTTTTGTTTTCTCCCCAAACAAACATGCTGGTGTCGAATGTACAGTATTCACTGATTACTCGATTCAGTGTAATACATACTGTAAAATTATGCCCATTATTAGGAGAAAATAATTCTATTATTATGTACTGGAACTATTTAAAACATGCATATAAGGAAAAAGAACTTGTCCCTGTGTACAGGAGCTAGAAATAAGTATGTGACAAATTATTGGTCGTCCTTCAGGAGCTCACAAATTGTAACGATACCCTTAAAATGGCAGAAAGATGTGCATGGAATCCTGCTTCGGGATGTGTATATTTGAGCACCACCCCGGTGTTGTGTTTGCAACCCTCATTTAGCTTGGTTACCTTGTTAATAAAGTCTATTTGGCTTCAAAACCTCCAAGATTACAGGGCAATTATTCTTACCTGGGAAATTCCACAACATTGAAAGGTCACCTCAGTGTTTCTGGTGTAGAGTCTGGAATCTGGATCCACCATGAATAAATATACAATATTCATTTCCTGACCATGCAACATTCGCTTTTAGCCTGTGGCTCTCAATCAAGTTCAAGGTCATTTATGTGCCTTAATAGAAAAAAAAAAAGTTTAGGCATCTTGGATCTACAATATGCTAATTTTCCAGGTCAGGGTGGAGGTGGAGGTGGTGGTTCCAGATCCAATCCAGATCCAGGTGGACCATAATATCGGCATGTTTTTAGAAGCGAGAAGTTTGGCAAGATGAAGTGGTAGCTGAAGTGATAACTCACTGGTTAAGACTTTGGATTGCTGAACTGAAGGTTTGGGGTTTCAAGTCCCAGCACCGTCAAGCTCCCTTGAGCAAGGCATGTAATGGTCTCTTCCCCAGGGGCGTTGAATAATAGCTGACCCAGCGCTCTGACCCAAGCGTCTTAACAAGCTGCGATATACAAAGAAAGAATCTCACTGTGCTTTAATGTGTATGTCACAACTCTCTCTCCTCTCTTTTGGGAGAAACTAGAGAACCTGAAGGAGCTCTGTGAGGATGTGTGCAGATCATGCAAAACTCAGAGAGTAACCTGAGACCTGGAGCTGTGAAGATAATCAGATCAATTATTGAAAGCGTCGGAACTCGATCCGATTCTGTAATGAAGAGCTATGGGCATTGTGAAACATGTAACTCATCTCGTTTTTAGGTGTATAAAGAGTTTATGTAAAAGAATTGAAGCATTAACTAATACTATTCATTTTGAAGTGTGTTTTTTTTTTTCATTAAAATGTTCAATTAGAGAAGCATTCCAGCTCCAAAATGCTCATATATATGCATAAAGCTCTCATTATCAACATAAATCGAACTTTTAATTGCAGAATTATTGCAGTTTATAATATAAATCAGTCTTTTTTTTTCCTCTACCTATCTATTTTAATGAGCAGATGAAGCTTTGATTTGAATTGCAAATAAGCTGAACTGGCTGGGGTTCGAGTCAGGGGTCAGGTCCCTCATCGACAAGTATGTTCCCGTATACTGGTAATAGATTTCCATCACATGCATATATTGTAGATGCTCAGCCTCAAAAATGCAAATCCCTCCACCACGCATCTTGCGTGTCATCTTTGAAAATGCAGAAATCTCATTGCTCCCATAGTCTGCCGAGCACAATCATTGCATCGTAAAGCCGAACCATATGGAGACATCTGTTTGCCAAATGTAAATGCAAATGGAAGCGAGGAGTAACGCGCTCGCTTGTTATCCGAGTTAAACAAGTTTTGTTCACCGATGTTGAAGAAGCGCGTGTCGAACAAATGAGCATGAAATGAGCTGTCAGTAAACCGCCAGTCAAGAAGAACCACAGATTAAGGGCGCTTTCATACCTATTAGTCCGGATCATAGCGAAATGAGCACTTGTGGCTAGTTTCGGTTTCACAGTGCTCTCATAAAAGTAATTCATTAGTCGGAAATGCAGAGAAGGCTGAAGAAACTTTTGTCAAGTACTCTATATTGACTAAAGTAGTGGGACACCTGACTTTTCCAGCCGAATGTGGGTCGTCTATGGATGTCGTTTCATTAAATATTCCCTTTACTTGAACTAGGAGACCCAAACCTGTTCCAGCATAACAATCTCCAGGTGCACAAAGCCAGCTCCATTAAGGTATGGTTTGAAGTGGAAGTGAGCTCTTGGCTCATGGCTGACAAGGTACATGAAGCATGTCGCTGAGTTAAAGTAGAGGGTAAAATATGAATCCAGTAAAAGTAAAAGTGCTCCATTTAAACTTTCACTTCAATAAACTATGATTTATTATGGCTATAATGTTCCTATTATTATTTTTGTCACAAGACTCTTTGCTCAATCAACTCAGTTTATGTGAAAAGACTTACTTAACACACCGATCTATTAATAGATACAACGTCAAAAGAATCGCACAAATGAGCCCACGGGTGTTGTGGCGAGTTCGAATCAGAAGTTTCTTCCATCATTTATTCCTCTCTAAATGTTCTGCTTGCTGTTGAACTGACGCTGAACTGTATGTTGGTGATAAGCAGATACACCAAGCGCCAATCAAAACAAGTTCAAGACATGTCAAGTTTATTTCTCTAGCGCTTTTCACAACAGACATTGTCTCAAAGCAGCTTTTTTTAACAGTTAAGGAGAATTTAACAGTTAAGGTGAAAGATGTGTGTTTATCCCTGATGAGCAGCCATGGCGACTGTGGCAAGGAAAAACTCCCTTAGATGTTATGAGGAAGAAACCTTGAGAGGAACCAGACTCAAAAGGGGAACTCATCCTCATTTGGATGATATCAAGAGTTTGATTATAGTCTTTAAACAATACAAAACACAAGACAGTGTAAACTAACATAAGCACCGGAGTGTGAGATTGTGAGTGATGTCCTTTCTACAGCATTATACAGTCAGTTGACGTTGTGGAGCTACGGAGCAACTAATGAATTAGCTCAACATCTGAGATTATAGATCCAACACCAGCTTTTCCATGCCAGAGCCTTTAAACACTCAAAGAGGTCCAATGTCCAAACGCTGCATGAAGTGAAATCCAAATGGCGCTGGTACGTCTCTAGATGGTTCGGGATGTTTGCAGGGTCGGCATCTACTTCTTTAAAGGTCCATAATCTTCATGAGGTGGGACGTGACTGGGGGTGGTGCAACCTCACGATGCCTTGGGATGGGAAGAGAAAGAGAAGCAGTGGAGAGGAATTAGCGTAGCTGCTGTTCATAAGATTAACAAGCACAAGTTGATAATGTGCATTGAACAGATGCACTGGAGCACAAGGTTATGATATTTGATTTGTGTTATGTGTAGGACTCGTTAAATATATACGTTTTTAATCTGCACTTAAACTGGGAGAGTGTGTCTGAGCTCGGAACACTGAGACTATTCCAAGGTTTGGGAGCTAAATGTGAGAATGCTCCACCACCTTTAGTGGACTTTGCTATTTAAGGAACTACTTGAAGTCTGGAGTTTTTGAGATCTCAAGAAGCGTGATGAATTGTAGCGTTTCAGAAGACTGGAAAGATACATGGGAGATAAACCATTTAGTGTTTTGTAGGTAAGTAGCAATCATTTGTATTCAATTCAAAACTGAACAGGTAGCTAGTGTAGGGACAATAAGATTGGGGTTATATAATCATATTTTCTCGACCTTGTAAGAACTCTGGCTGCTGCATTCTGGACAAACTGTAGATTGTTTATTAATGATACAGGACGTCCACCTAGTAATGCATTACAATAGTCTAGTCCGGAGGTCATGAATGCATGGATGAGCTTCTCTGCGTCAGATATAGACAACATGTTTTTTAGCTTAGCAATATTTCTAAGGTGGAAGGAGGCTGTTTTTTTAATATGGTTGATATGATTTTCAAAAGACAAGTTGCTCTAAAATAACTCCCAGGTCTTTTACTGTTGAACTAGTAGTTACAGTACATGCTTCTAAACGCAGATTAAAATGCTGAAGCTTCCGTGTACTGGTTTACGGGCCGATGAGCAAAATCTCCCTCTTATCAGAATTTAATAATAGAAAGTTATGCGTCATTCAATCATTTAATTCTCTAACACACTCAGTTAACCGAGCCAGTTGAGATGTTTTTCGTCTGGTTTTGATGAGATATATAGCAGCATAACAGTGGAAGCTAAGCCCATGCCTTCTAATAAGCATGTATATTGTGAAAAGCAGGGGTCCTAGAACTAAACCTTGCGGTACCCCATAATTAACTTGGATTACCTGGATAGTTCTCTATTTAAATCTACAAAATGGTAACGATCAGACAGGTAGGATTTAAACCAGTTTAATGCCTGTCCCTGGATGCCGATGTAATTCTGTAAGCGATACAAGAGGTCATGGGATAGTTAAAAAATGTAAACATGTAGTTGAGTAAAAAGTAAATATTTGACTGTAAAATGCAGTGAAGTTCAAGTCTCCCCAAAAGGAAATACTTCAGGAAAATACAGATATGTGAAAAAGCTACTTAAGTACAGTAATGGATTACATTTACTTCATTGCTGGCCACTACTGCCAATTGAACACCTAACAGCAAATTAAACTGAATGTAGAATGGTAGAATGTAGAATATTCAAAAAAACCCATACATTTGATTTTGTCATGATGACATTATGTATCCCAAAGCTTTGATGCTCTAAGAGCGTTAAGTCCCTCAGATGGCTCATCCTGGCATGAACATTGAGGCTTTTATGCCACACCAGGTTCCACTTTTAGGACTTTTTTATTTCCTTATTTCTTTTCAAACACTATAGAAAGCTGAACCTGTCTGGAATCACTCTTCCATAAATCCTCGTCCAGATCAGATTTAGGTGAAACGATTGTGTTGTGATATTTGGCCAGGCATAGACATGCTTGTGCTTTAGAAATCATTATCTGGGTGAAAAATTGACTGCTT